>NC_064862.1:79857757-79882757 GCF_024139225.1 Suncus etruscus | reverse complement strand
CTGGCTCTAAGCTCAGAAATCGCTCCTGGCAGGCCCAGGGGACCATATAGGATGCCGGGATTCGAACCACCGTCCTTCTGCATGCAATGCAATCACCCCACCTTCATGCTATCTCTCCGGCCCCAATTTCATTTAATTTTTATAATATAAAAATATTATAAATTGGGCCTGGAGAGATAACACAGCGGTGTTTGCCTTGCAAGCAGCCGATCCAGGACCTAAGGTGGTTAGTTCCAATCCCGGTGTCCCATATGGTCCCCCGTGTCTGCCAGGAGCGATTTCTGAGCAGACAGCCAGGAGTAACCTCTGAGCACCGCCTGGTGTGGCCCAAAAAAAAACCAAAAAAAAAAAAAAAATTATAAATTTCAGCCCCCTTCCCCACGTCTCATCTCTCCATGACCTGGAGACTTCCAGCGGTTTGGATCATCTGGTTCAAATCAAGAAGCAAGTGTTCGGCCCGGAGAGATAGCACAGTGGCGTTTGCCTTGCAAGCAGCCCATCCAGGACCAAAGGTGGTTGGTTCGAATCCCGGTGTCCCATATGGTCCCCCGTGCCTGCCAGGAGCTATTTCTGAGCAGACAGCCAGGAGTAACCTCTGAGCACCGCCGGGTGTGGCCCAAAAACAAAAACAAAAAAAAGAAGCAAGTGTTTACCTTCCAGGCCAGAAATTGCCTGTTGAGTCTTGGAGGGCCAGGGCCCTTTAAGATTCCTGCCTGACGTCACAGCGACGTCACGGAACCCGGGGCTTTTTCTCTGGCTTTACTCTGAGGTCCGAGGACTGTGGGATCTTGTTGCTCTGATTCCAGTGGACGAACCGGGATCCTCTGGATGGATGCAAGAGACTGAGAAGGAGGCGAGTCGGGCCAAACCCTAGGTCCTTGCCTCCTTGCACGTGAGTGACGGGGTTCGGTGCTGACGCCCCCAAATGAAGAAGGTGCGGGGTGCTAAGGTGATCCAGGGAGGACTCAGGTTGAGCAAACTCATGCAGCAAGTTTCAGAAACGTCAGAAAAGAACCGACCACTCTGATGCCGGTGGGGTCCCGGGTGGCTCATGTAAATTGGGGGAAAAGGCCGCAGCCCCAGAGGGGAATCTGCCCCATTGGCTCTTCCCAGATCTGCCTCTGGGGAAACTCCAGGGAGAGCCAGGACATGTGCTTTGCAGCAAAGTCAGGCCCGGACAGTGGGAGGGCGGTGGTGATCCCAGATTGCAAAGCTGGATGGAGCCAGACCTGACCTCAGGGTGTGGCTCAAAAACCAGATAGGGAGGGGCCGGATAGACATAGCATGGAGGTAAGGCGTTTGCCTTACATGCAGGAGGTTGATGGTTCTTGTCCCAGCATCCCAGATGGTCCCCCGAACCTGCCAGGAGCAATTTCTGAGCGCAGAGCCAGGAGTAACCCCTGAGTGCTGACGGGTGTGACCCAGAAACAAAAACAAAAATAAAATAAAAAACAAACCAGATAGGGAAACAGATTTGGAGAGCGTTCTGGGTCTGTGCTCTAGAGCAAGCTCAGGCTTCTCCAAAAGTAAGACCATCCCCAATACACATTCCAGAGTAAATGTCTGATACGTCTTCTAGTCTGAGGGGAGATGCTGCCACCATGGCTCAAAGCAACAAGTGGTTTTTTGTTTGTTTGTTTTTGTTTTGGGGACACACCCGGTGATGCTCAGGGGTTACTCCTGGCTCTGCTCTCAGAAATTGCTCCTGGCAGGCTCGGGGGACCATATGGGACGCCGGGGGATCGAACCGCAGTCCTTCCTAGGTTAGCATGTGCAAGGCAAACACCTTACTGCTTTCAAAACAAACAAACAAACAAACAAACAAAGTGAAGTGTGTTGTTTGGGAGGGCCACACCCGGTGGTGCTTAGGGGCTACTCCTGGCTCTGAGTTCTGTAATGACAGGCTCGGGGAACCACATGGGATACCAGGTCCCATGTCCTGTCATGTCCCATGACATGCCCCATGTCTGTCCTATGTCGGCTGGGAGCAATGCAAAAGCCCTACCGCTGTGCTATTGCTCTGCCCTACAGGATTTTTGTTGTTGTTCCAAGGGATTTCTTTTTCAAGTTCCAAGTTGGTTTTTCTAGGATTTCTCCCAACCTGCCCCCCTGGGCTTTTCCACTGAGGTGAGTCCTGTTGTTAGGGTGGTTGCCAGGGGCAGGGTTGGGGGTAGTTGGTAGTCTTTGATATTCCTCTCCTGGCCTTTGTTCCTGCTGGAGCCTCTCTGGGAAGGGGGAGGGTTACTGCTGCCTTTGCTAGGACACTGGCTGCCTTGGTTCAATTGTGCTGATCAGGATTAGTATAAAGCTGGACCCAAGGGAGCCCTGACCAGCGGGATAGAGCTGGGATGTGCCTGTGGTCACTCTGTGGTGACCCTGGTCCCCTGGAGGATGTGCCCGGGCCCGTGTCCCAATGGTAGGTGGGCAGCAGAGAATTTGTCCCCCCTGGACCCAATTCCAGGGCCACTCCTGGGCTGAATAAGGGGGATGGTGGTACTGCTGCCTGCTTTCAGGGGGAGCTGGTGTACTGAGCTCCTGCCCCAGAATTAGCTCCTGTTCTGGGTTCCCAGGGGCTGTGTGTGGGACCCAGGTAGGATGTGGACCTCAAGGCTGCAGTTTCCTCCCTGTAGAGCAGGGGTCCTCAAACTTTTTAAACAGGGGGCCAGTTCACTGTCCCTCAGACCATTGGAGGGTCTGACTATAGTAAAAACAAAACTTATGAACGAATTCTCATGCACACTGCATAGATCGTATTTTGCAATGAAGAAACAAAACAGATACAAATACAATATGTGGCCCGCGGGCCATAGTTTGAGGACCACTGCTGTAGAGTGAGGCCAGTGCTCCTGTCCCCCACTTTCAGCCCGGATGCTTCTGCATCCCCAGGAGAAGTAGCTGCCTCTGGCTGTCATCTCCCATGTGGGTCGGTGCTGGGGCCCTTGGGTTCGGCCCATCAGAGTATTTCTAGCTCCAGTGCAGGCATTTCCAGTCAGGGCAGGGGGTTGTCCTCATCTCTATTGCTCACCGCTGTGATTTTCTTCCAGAACTTTTCTGCTGTTCTTCAGATAATTCAGATTATCTTCAGATAATCCAGATGCCATAAAATGGGAACACATCCTCTAATATCCTGTCCCCAGGTAGGAGGCTAGTGTGGGTTTAAAGAGAATGACAGTGGGAGGAGAGGGGTGCACAGTCCCTCTGGCCCGCAGGATCCAGAGTGTCTTAGGAAGGAATCAAGGGCCTGGGTATGATGCTGACTGGGACGTTGAACTCTGCTGTTTGAGAAAAATTTTGTCCTTGTTTGGTTTTGGTTTTGGGGCCACACCCAGTGGTGCTTAGGCCTCACAATGGGCTCAGTGCTGTTGGGTCACACTGGACAGGTCGCTGACCCTATGGGGTGCCGAGAAGCAGGGTTGAGCTCCTAGTAATATGGACCCTGATGTTGGTGAGGAAGGAGCCCTTGATCTCAGAATTTCTTTTTTTTTTTTTTGTGGGGGGAGAGGGTTGGGCTTCACCCAGTGATGCTCAGGGGTTACTTCTAGCTATGTGCTCAGAAATCACTCCTGGCTTGGAGGACCCTATGGGACTCTGGAGATCGAACCACAGTCCATCCTGTATCAGCCGTGTGCAAGGCAAACGCCCTACTGCTGTGTTACTGCTCTGGCCCTGATCTCAGGATTTCTGCCGTGAAGCATCATTTCCTCCTCACCTGGGGAAAGCTCTTTACTTTACTTTTTTTTTTTTGGTTTTGGGGTCCTACCTGGCAACTCTCAGGGGTTACTCCTGGCTCTACACTCAGAAATTGCTCCTGGCAGGCTCGGGGGACCATATGGGACAGCGGGATTCGAACCATTAACCTGAATGTGAGGCAACCACACTACCTCCATGCTATCTCTCTGGTCCTGAAAGCTCTTTCCTATCTTTACTCAGCACCCTCCTGTGGTTCTGGGACACTCACCCTGGGGTCCCTAAGAATTTTCTGCCTTACTGGAAAGAACACTGCTGGGTCCTTTCCTGCACATGCATTTCCTTGTGGGTTTTGTTTGAGTTTAGTTTTGGTTGCTTTGTGCTGTGCTATGTCTCATTTTTTTTTTGTTTGTTTGTTTTTTTGGTTTTTGGGCCACACCCGGCATTGCTCAGGGGTTACTCCTGGCTATCTGCTCAGAAATAGCTCCTGGCAGGCACGGGGGGGACCATATGGGACACCGGGATTCGAACCAACCACCTTTGGTCCTGGATCGGCTGCTTGCAAGGCAAACGCCGCTGTGCTATCTCTCCAGGCCCGCTATGTCTCATTTCTATTGAATTTTGTGCTACATTGGTGGTGCCCAAGACTTCTTTATGGCTCTGGGCCCAAGAGTCACCCCTGGTAATATCAGGGGACCCTAGTGTGTGCCTGGGATTGACTCCAAGTTGACTCTATCTGCACCCTCCCTGGCACTGTTGCTCAGGCCCCAGGACATGCAGTTCAGCTCTTTTGTCCTTCACTCAGCTGAATCTGGCCTCTTCCCTGCAGCCACATTTCCCCTCAGGAAACCAGTTGCACTTTCAAAGCCTCCTGGTCTGCAGACCTGTGGCTTTGTGGCTCTAAGAGGGAAACATGAGCAAGGATCTTTCAGGAAGGCATAGGGGTTGGGAATCTCGTCATTTTTACCTGCTCATAGAGGGATTTGTTTGGGAATGAACTGTGAGTCCTGATTTAGACAAGCACAGCTTTGACTCACTCACTAGACCTTAAATTTTCTTTTTCTGGGGCCAAAGCATCTGCCTTGCACGCGCTAACCTAGGACAGACCAGGGTTTGATTTCCGGCGTCCCATATGGTCCCCAAGCCAAGAACGATTTCTGAGGGGCCGGAGAGATAGCATGGAAGTAAGGCGTTTGCCTTGTGTGCAGAAGGTTGGTGGTTCGAATCCTGGTATCCTATATGGTCCCCTGAGCCTGCCAGGAGTGATTTCTGAGCATGGAGCGAGGAGTAATCCCTGAGTGCTGCCGGTTGTGACCCAAAAACAAACAAACAAACAAAAAGAAGGATTTCTGAGCACATGGCCAGGAGTAACCCCTGAACATCACCGGGTGTGGCCCAAAAACAAAAACAAAATTATTTTTTTTCTTTTGCTCCCTAGTACCAAGGGCAGAGATGGGTTTTGGGGTGGAATTGGGCTGGTGTGTGTTTAGCATTTGGACTACATCCAGAGTTGTTTTTCCAGCTCCTTCTGGTTCTATGTTCAGGAGTTACTCCTAGCAGTGCTCAGTGGACCTACTGGTACTGTATTGTATTAAATATTAAATATAGAGTCCTTGCTGGTGCAGAGTTGGCTTGGCGCCTGATGCCCCTGTAGGCAAGTGGGTCTTGGGTTCAGGATAACGGCGAAGAAAATGACCCACAGCTAGTCAGAAGAAGTCAGGAGACATCAGCCTTTATTATAAGGCCCTAGCCACCATGTGTGACTTCTAAGCTAAGCTCTTTCCTGCTCCTGCACCTATCCTGTCTCTGATCTATCTCTCCCCGAAGTCTCTTCTTCCTGCTTTTTCTGTTGCTGAATCTCTTTCACCCCTCCCCAGGCCACTTTAATTAACATAGACCCCTCCTAACTGTGGGCTGATCTGACCATCAGGTAAGATTAGCATTTAGCCTTGGGGAGGGGTAACTGTACTGGGCATTGGCTCAGGGCAGATGGTGTGCAAAGCCACTAGCTCCAAGGTCCTTCTAGAAGAGTGTCCCCATTGTCAAGTTGACTGATCTGTCTTCCTAGGATAATTTCTGGGGCCCATCTCTCAAGGATACCCGTGATGTGAAGGGCCTTTGAGGATGATTCCTCCCCAAAGCAGAGGGTTGGTGTTCCTTTATATCCCCATTACCCTAATCTTCCTGTGTGTGCTGGCTTAGGACATGGTGACCTTCTTCGATGTGGCCGTGAGCTTCTCCCCAGAGGAGTGGTCATACCTGGACACCTCTCAGAGAAAGCTCTACAGAGACGTGATGCTGGAGACTTACCAGAACCTTCGAGCAGTAGGTGAGAGTTGCCCGGGACACCTGTGCTGGCTTCCTCTATCTGGTGACCCCTGGATCGGGTGTGCCAGGCATCCCGGTTCATCAAAGGGGGAGAGTCTGTGGATCCGCAAGGGCATGCTCCTTCCCATTCTTCTAACCCCCAGCCTCTGACTTTATTTTTTAGGTGAGTCCAACTTTATAGCTTTAAATGTCATTTCACAGTCCTGAGAGAAGGTACATTGTGTCAGGTGTTGGCCTTTTTTTTTTATTTGTTGGTTTTTGTTTTTTGAAGGCCACACCCGGTGACGCTCAGTGGTTACTCATGGCTATGCGCTCAGAAATCGCTCCTGGCTTGGGGGACCATATGGGACGCAGGGGATCAAACCACGGTCTGTCCTAGGTCAGCCTTGCAAGGCAAACGCCCTACCACTTGCGCCATCTCTCTGGCCCCAAGGTATTTGCCTTTTCTGGGACAAAGCAGGTTTGATCTCAGTCATCCACATTGATCCTAAGGCTCCCTCCCAGGAGTCATCCCTGAGCACAGAGCCTGGAGTCAGTTCTGACCACTGTGGGGAGCTGCCCAAATTCCACAAAAAAACAAAAACAAATCACTTAATTTTTATACATTTTTGGGTGACGGGGTCTTTGCCACTCTGGGCTTGCTCTGTGGGTTCTGATCTCAGGAATCACTTGGAGTGCTAGTGATCACATCCGGTCAGCCTTATAGAAGGTGATTTCCTCCCTCTAGTCTTGTACCAGTGTTTTTTTT
This sequence comes from Suncus etruscus, assembly GCF_024139225.1. Lineage (NCBI taxonomy): Eukaryota > Metazoa > Chordata > Mammalia > Eulipotyphla > Soricidae > Suncus > Suncus etruscus. The sequence continues at coordinate 79,875,994 of NC_064862.1, read as the reverse complement.
TTTTTTTTTTTGGGGGGGGGGGGTCACACCTGGCAGCGCTCAGGGATTACTCCTGGCTCTATGCTTAGAAATTGCTCCTGGCAGGCTCAGAGGACCATATGAGATGCCGGGATTCCAACCTTATGCATGCAAGGCAAATGCTTTATCTCCATGCTATCTCTTCGGCCCCCTCCCTCTGTAGTCTTGTTCAATCCCCGATGAGTCCAACTTGAATGTGAGTAAGTGTGGCTCTAGGTTTGCTTAGGATTTATTAAGGGCCACATGACATTAAAGATCTCCCAATCTTCTTGGGGAATTGTTGGGGGATCAAATCTGAGGCTCCTGCAAATCATGTTCTACAATCCATTGTATTGTGTCCAGAGCCTCACTTTTGGGTCTTTTTTTTTGGGGGGGGGGACTACACCCAACTGGACTCAGGCTTCCTGCTGGCTCTGGTGTAGTGGTGATGCGGGTCAAGTAAGGGGTGCCCTGTGCAAAGCTTTTGCTTTACCCACTCAAGCCCTATTATTTTTCTTTCTTTCTTTTTTTTTTGGAGGGGGGGTTTGGGCCACTCCTGGCAGTGCTCAGTAGTTACTGTTGGCCAGCTCTGGATGCTGCTGATCAAAACAGGTTGGCAAGGTAAATGGATGCCCTCCATGCTATGCTATCATTCTGGCCTCATCCAGCCACTACTCTTGGTTGTTTTTTTTTTTTTTTGGGTGGGGGAAGCATACCCTGTGACGCTCAGGGGTTACTCCTGACTTGGGGGACCATATGGCATGCCAGGGGATCAAACCATGGTCTGTCGTGGGTCAGCCTTGTGTTGTTTGTTTGATTTTTTTTTTTTGTATGTCTCCTCCGGTATTCTTTTTTTTTTTTTTATTTTTAATTTTTAATTTTAATATTTTTTTGGTGGTTTTTGGGTCACATCCGGCAGTGCTCAGGGATTACTCCTGGCTCCATGCTCAGAAATTGCTCCTGGCAGGCAGGGGGGACCATATGGGACGCCGGGATTCGAACCGATGACCTTCTGCATGAAAGGCAAACGCCTTACCTCCATGCTATCTCTCCAACCCCTTAATTTTTTATTTTTAATTATGATAACAGTAATGAAAGAGGATAAGGTAAAGTTACAGGGGAAGGACAATCACCCATATACAGAGTTCTCAGAAGAAGTCCTCTTGCTGACGTCTAAATTTTGAGCTTACAGTCAAAGAACATTAATAAAGATAAAACAGAACCGAACCCATGTACAATTACTTTGTCCACAAGTCTCCAGATTGTAGTACATTATAACATTTCTTAGCAGTACACAAAGCAATCTAAAGCCATGAAATTTATGTGACTCCTTATGTTGTTTGATTTTGTTTGTTTGTTTTTTATTTTTTTGGGCCACACCTGGCAGTGCTCAGGGGTCACTCCTGGCTGTCTGCTCAGAAATAGCTCCTGGCAGGCACGGGGGACCATATGGGACACCGGGATTCAAACCAACCACCTTTGGTCCTGGATCGGCTGCTTGCAAGGCAAATGCCGCTGTGCTATCTCTCCGGGCCCGTTTGTTTGATTTTTGAACACACTCAGCTGTACTCAGAGTTAGTCTCCTGCGCACTTAGGAATCACTTCTGGCGGGTTCGAGGGACCATAGGGAATGCCTGGATCAAACCTGGCTCAGCAGCATGCAATGCACCCTACCCTATATGCTATTGCTTCAGCCCCTTTTGTGTCTCTCTTGCCCCCCCTTTTTTTTTTTGGAGACCTCTGAATGATGGTGCTCTGGTTATTCCTGGCTCCAGGCTTCAGGATTAACTCCTGCTGGGCTTGGTGGACAATAAGGGATAAAAGGGCTCAAACCTGGGTCTTCCATTTGCAAAGTAAATGCCCTCCCTTCTGTGATAAGACTCTGACCCTATTTTTGAGAATATTAAGAATTTCTTTTCCATTTATTTTTAGGGGACAACCCACTGATGCTAGATAGTACTCCTGACGGTTCTTGGGGAGTATTTGGGATGAACTCGTTCTTCACATGCAAGGCATACACCCTCCCTGCTGTGTTATTTCTCTAGCTACTTAGAAATAATTTTTGTGGAGGCCGGCGAGATAGCGCGGAGGTAAGGCGTTTGCCTTACATGCAGAAGGTTGATGGTTCGAATCCCGGCATCCCCTATGGTCCCCCAAGCCTGCCCGGAGCGATTTCTGAGCGTAGAGCCAGGAGTAACCCCTGAGTGCTGCTCGGTGTGACCCAAAACCAAAAAAAAAATTTTTTTTGTTTGAATGTTTAAACCATTTCTGAGTGAGCCCATCACAAAGCTGGATGTGGATCTTTTCAGATTGTCATCATAATCTTCCCAACCCATATTCACTTTGCTGATTGAGTATGTGGAAACAGCTTGTCCACCTATGTTGCTGCATTTAGCCATGTTTCATTCAAATCAATTCTTTTTTTGCATGTGCAGCAAAGCCGGCAGTGCTCAGGGATTATTCCTGGCTCTGTGTTCAGAAATTGCTCCTGGCAGGCTTGGGGGGACCATATGGGATGCCAGGAATCGAACTGGGGTCCATCCTGGGTTGGCTGCATGTAGGGCAAATGCCCTACCACTGTGCTATCTCTCCAGCCTCTCAGATCAATTCTTTTTTTTTTTTGTTGTTGTTGTTGTTTTTGGGTCACACCCGGCAGTGCTCAGGGTTACTCCTGGCTCCATGCTCAGAAATTACTCCTGGCAAGCTCAGGGGACCATATGGGGCACTGGGATTTGAACCAATGACCTTCTGCATGAAAGGCAAACGCCTTACCTTCATGCTATCTCTCCAGCCCCTCAAATCAATTCTTACATTGCATATTTGATTTGATTTTAGAATGCAGACTACGAGTCCAGGATATGACATTTCAGCAGTTAGCCCTTGTACCAGGATCTCCAAATAGGAGTAAGATGGTAAGATTTCAAGTTCAATGTGTGTGTGGTGGGATAGCTCAGTGTCGTAAGCACGTAGGATTTGTAAAGTGGGGTCCTTGGTTCCACACTCATCACTCCATCTATGGTCTCTGCACTGCTGAGAGATCCACAACTCAGTGTAGGGAAAAATTGCCTGTTAGTCTCACCTGAGTACTAAAATTCAATAAGTTTTCCCACCTAAAGATACTGATAGTATTTTTTGTTTGTTTGTTTTTTTGGTTTTTGGGTCACACCTGGCAGCACTCGGGTTACTCCTGGCTCTAAGCTCAGAAATCGTCCCTGGCAGGCACAGGGGACCATATGGGATGCCAGGATTCGAACCACCGTCCTTCTGCATGAAAGGCAAACGCCTTACTTCCATACTATCTCTCTGGCCCCTATTGATAGTATTTTTGATACCAAAGAAAATACTGTGGTTTGTGGGGAAAGAAGAAAATTTGATAAAATGTAAGCTCAAGCAAGGTTTGTTTAAACTCTCTTATTTGTCACCTGGATTGTATTCTTACTATGCATGGGGATGAAACATGGGTTTCAACTCCACCACTGACTCCAAACTCCACCAGCTGTGATCAGGGAGCACACAAAGTAAACATGAGTGCCACATGGTGGGGAGCCCCATAATGTATATTAAAAAATAAAAAAGAAAGTGAACTTGATGTTTGAGAGGAATATGAGTATAATGGGACTTCTTTTTGTTTGTTTGCTTGTTTTGGGGCCACACCTGGCAATGTTCAGGGGTTCCTCTGGCCCAGGGATCCTGTGGGATACTGGGGATTGAACTTGAACTGGCCAACTGTAATGCATACATATGGTCTCCCTGCTGTCCTATTGCTCCAGCCCTACTGAGATATTTTAAATGAAAAAATAAGGGTATTTTCTTTCTCTTATGTGGGGCATCCCATCTGGCCTTCAGTTTTCTACTCATAAACCCCATACTGAATGCTAACCAGGCCCCAAATAAGAATGCTTTTTTTTTTCCGGGCCACACCCGTTTGATGCTCAGGGATTACTCCTGGCTAAGCACTCAGAAATCGCCCCTGGCTTGGGGGGGACCATATGGGACGCCGGGGGATCGAACCTTGGTCGAGATCTTTCCTTGGCTAGCGCTTGCAAGACAGATACCTTACCTCAAGCGCTACCTTGCCGGCCCCACAAGAATGCTTTTTATTATTTAAAAATTTGGTTTGTTGGGGCCGGTGAGGTGGCGCTAGATGTAAGGTGTCTGCCTTGCAAGTGCTAGCCAAGGAAGGACTATGGTTCGATCTCCGGCATCCCATATGGTCCCCCAAGCCAGGGGTGATTTCTGAGCGCTTAGCCATGAGTAACCCCTGAGCATCAAACGGGCGTGGCCGGAAAAAAATTTGGTTTGTTGAGGATCAAATCCAGGTCAGCCTTGTGTAAGGCAAGTGTCCTCCCTGCTGTGCTATTGTTCCAGCCTCACAAGGATGTTTTTATGTTGTTTTATGAGGTTTTTTTTTTTTGGGGGGGGCAATACCTGACAGTACTCAGGGGTTACTCCTGGCTCTGTGCTCAGAAATCACTCCTGGCAGGCTCGGGGGTGGGGGGGGTGGGGGGGGCCTATAGGATGCTGGGAATTGAACCCAGGTTCGTCCTGGGTCAACTGTGTGCAAGGCAAATGCCCTACCACTGTGCAATCTCTCCGGCCCCTGTTTTTATGTTTGTTTCAAACTGGTACTACAAGATATATGTATACCTTCTGTGCTTGTTCATTGAACTGATGAAATACAGAAATTTTCATAAGTCAGGACTCTTCATATCCATAAAATTTGCTAGTAAAAATAAAAAATAGGCCAGAGCAATGAGACAGTGGCTAGGATACTTTTGCCCTCAACTGACCCAGAGTGGATCCCTGGCATTCTACAGGTTCCCTTGAGCAATACCAGGAGTTTTTTGCAGAGCCAGAAGTAACCCCTGAGATGTCTGGGTGAGACCAAGAAACTTAAAAATGAAAAGAAAACATAATTCATAGACCTGATGCTTAATCTTTGGCCACCCACAAATCATCAGGCTCTGCTCCAGACTTTACCCTGCCCCCTCCAATAATTATGTGACTCTTCTTTTTATACTTTGGAGGCATTTGTCATTTGCAGGGGGATATGTCCCAGTCCAACTGCCATTACAGGGAGAGTATCATCACCCCTTAAACGTACATAGACTAATTGCCTTAAATACATCAACACATAACTTCATGGACTGAAAGCCCTGACTGTCCTCAAAGTACAGTATTTATTGTTATAGTCAGTAAACACAGAAGAAATTGTTTTTGTTTTTTTGTTTTTGGGCTACTGTTGATGCTCAGGGGTTACTCCTGACTAATCGCTCAGAAATCACTCCTGGCTTGGGGGAACCATATGGGACTCCTAGGGATCGAACTGCGGTTCGTCCTAGGCTAGCGCTTGCAAGGCAGATGCCTTACCTCTAGTGCCACCGCCCTGGCCCCCAGAAGAAAGAGAAAAACAGAAAATTATTTGTCAATCTATAGGTCTAAGCTTTTCCATATCAGTGAGGTCTGGGGGCAGCTATAAAACACTCAGGAATGTCTTCTGGGGGGAGGGGGCAGATGCCAGAATGAGCACAGAACCCCCACCAAGAGGGCCTGCCTTGTGTGACCAAGTAATTGGTTATTTAGGGTCCAGAAATCACCTTTATTGTCCCTTTGTTCACATTATTACATTACTAAGTGCACTTGTTGGCTGGATGTCTGTGGACACAGTCATCCCCACATGTGGAGAATTGTGTTTCTGTGATGGAAATAACATGCAGGACTAGATTTGAACATGGAAACTGTCAAGGGAGAGAGAAGTAATTGGACTAACTCTCTGCTGTTCTACAGGGAAACAGTCAGACTCGGCGGGACAGGGGTGATCCAGTGCTATGGGACACAGTTTGGAGCGAACTTTGCTGCCTGTATCCGGATAGGAGTGAGGACTCAGGGGGCATCTGTTTTGGAGGTGGGCAGAGGGAAGAGATCATCCTCACTGTGGAGCCACCATCCATTAGACTCAGCACCCCTCAGTCTGCTCCACCCAGTCCCTGCACTCAGACAGCCGCCATGGTGCTGCCCTTGGCAGAGCGAGCAGTCGTGTTTTCTCCGAGCCCTTCACAGCATCAGGCTCACAAACACATTTCCTGTGGAGTGAAGCAGCCCAAGTCTAAGCAATGTGGGGGGTACTGTGCTCATCACCATGTTGTACCCTCCAAGACCCCCAGTGCACAGAAAATCTCTGACTGTCCTCAAGTTAGACATGCTCTGGGTCAACCATCACACCGGAGTGACCCTAAGGATGTCTGCACACAAAAGAAACGTCATACCTGTCAGGAATGTGGCAAGGTCTTCACTTACCCCTCACAACTGACTGTGCATATGAATATTCATACAGGAGAGAAGCCTTATACATGTCAGGAATGTGGGAAGGCCTTTGCTAGATCCTCCACTCTTTTTAAACACAGGAAAATTCATAGTGGAGAGAAGCCTTATGCATGTAAGCATTGTGGAAAGGCCTTCAATCAATCTTCAAGTCTTTATAAACACAGGAATATTCATACTGGACTAAAACCTTATATATGTCAGGAGTGTGGCAAGGCCTTCGCTCGATCCTCCCACCTTATTAGACACTGGATAATTCATAGTGGAGAGAAACCTTATGTATGTAGGCAGTGTGGGAAGGCCTTCACTCGATCTTCAAATCTTAATAGTCACTGGATTATTCATACTGGAGAGAAACCGTATACATGTCAAGTGTGTGGGAAGGCTTTTGCTCAATCCTCATCCCTTTTAATTCACAAGAAAATTCATACAGGAGACAGACCTTATTCATGTCAAGCATGTGGGAAGGCCTTCACTCGATCCTCAAGCCTTTTAACACACAAGAAAATTCATAAAGGATAGATAGAAACATAAGACAAGTTCTGGCCTAGGGAGGAAACCACTGCTGGGTGTGGCCCAAAATGATAAAAAAGAAAATTCATATTAGAGACAAGCTTTGTACATGTAAGACATATGAGCTGGGGGGCCGGAGAGATAGCATGGAGGTAAAGGTGTTTGCCTTGCATGCAGAAGGTCAGTGGTTTGAATCCCGGCACCCTATATGGTCCCCCAAGCCTGCCAGGAGCGATTTCTGAGTGTAGAGCCAGGAGGAACCCCTGAGCGTTGCCGGGTGTGACCCAAAAACCAAAAAAAAAAAAAAAAAAAAAAAGGAAATGTGAGCTGGCCTCTTCATTCCTTGTAAATCATTGAAGAATTTATATAGGCGAAGATCCTTATACATTTAAGGAGTGGGAAGGCCTTTACTCAATACTCAACCCTTAATATATGTAGAAGGAGAATTTTTATGTATGTAAAGAGTATCCTCGCATCTTAACAGGCACAGCAAAAGGCATACTGGAGAGATACTTTAGCCATGCAATGACTTTGGGAAGGCCTTCACTCCATCCTTATTTCATAGGTGAATTCACACTGAGGGAAAACTTTATCCATGTCAGGAATGTGGGAAGGCCTTCACTCAATATTCAGACCTTATTGTGCACATGAATATTCATCCTAGAGAAACTTTATACTTGTAGGGACTAGGGGGAGGCCTTTGCTTATTTCCTCACCGAAAGGGACCAGCCATGACAGGCTTCAGGTGCGGTAGTAGGCCTCTTATTGTAAATGAAGCAGTAAATTATCAGGAAATGCTACCACCAAACTTAGCCAATTGAGTTCCATACAGTCAGCTAGACAGTTGTTACTCATGTCCTCTCCACTCCCAGCAACATCCTCCTTAAAGCCCTTATTTAGGGATAGTCTTTCCCTGACCAATCACCAAGCACCTTATAAGCAATTTGGTAACGTGTAGCCAATCCCTGCAAAGGTCACCAAGCGCATTTAAAATTTCTCTAAAACTGGGCATAAAAGTAGGAATGTGAACTGGGCGGAGTCACCAACTGTGTTTGGTGGACTCCCTCATGCTAGCTTGCGGCTCTCAATAAATTGTTCTTTGCTTGATTGCATCTTGAATGTTCTGGTTTTTGGGTTGGACTGGGAGACCAGACCTAACACTCACACCTTCTTAGGCATATGAAAGTTCATACAGGAGAGAAACTTTATGCTTGTCAGGAGTATGGACAGGCACAAGCTACTGACTAGGCACTTTCTGGCCTGGAAGGTGAATTTTTCTTTCTGGACTTGGATCAGGCAGAGAAGGGACCCCGGACAATGAAGTCTTGAGATGCACTGAAACCCACAGATGGAAGACAAGAACTTGACTTGGGGCCACTGTATGTCCCTGAGAAGGCTGTAAGCCCCTCACCCCACCCCCATTCAGAGGCTCCTGCAGGAAGGGAGGCCAGGAGAGGAATATCAAAGAGCATCAACTACCCCCAACCCTGCTCCTGGCCACCACCCTAGCAAGAGGACTCTCACCCAGGTGGAAAGCCTCAGGGAGGCAGGTTGGGAGAAACCCTACAATTCCAAATGTAGAACAGATGAGAACAATGTAGAAGACATGTTTTAACACCCCACCACTTGTGTATTTATACACTTTGAAGAAGCCAGAGCTCTCTAGAACACAATATTCTCTCTTTCTTAGATTTTTGAGACACACCCAACGGTGCTCAGGCATCACTTCTGGCAATGCTCAGGGAATCCAATGGGTTGCTGTGTGCAAGGCCAGCTTCCCTCCCCGCTGTCAGGCCTGCTTTTCCTTGTAAAGTGCAAATCCTGGATCTCCCTGGGGAGAGGCAGAGCTGGAGAGAGCTGATCTTGGGAATTGCTTCCTTTGCCCTCATATAATCCACTTGGGGAACCCACTAGCACCAGCTTGCTCTGTTCATTTCTATGTTGTGTGTGTGTGTGTGTGTGTGTGTGTGTGTGTGTTTTGGGTCACACCCGGCAGTGCTCAGGTGTTACTCCTGGCTCTGCTCAGAAATCGCTCCTGGCAGGCAGGCACAGTGGACCATATGGGATGCTGGGATTTGAGCTATCATCTGTCCTGGGTAGGCCGCTTGCAAAGCAAACGCCCTACTGTTGTGCTATCTCTCAGGCCCTCATTTCTTTGTTGTGCCTAATTTTTTTTTTGTTTGTTTGTTTTTGGGCCACACTCGGCGGTGCTCAGAGGTTACTCCTGGCTATCTGCTCAGAAATAGCTCCTGAAAAAAAAAGAAAAGAAATAGCTCCTGGCAGGCACGGGGGACCATATGGGACTCCGGTATTCGAACCAACCACCTTGATTGGTTCTGGGTTCTGGGTCGGCTGCTTGCAAGGCAAACACCGCTGTGCTATCTCTCCGGGCCCTGTATCTAATATTTTCTGCATGACATTGTTCAATCCTGTGGTAAATCCTTTTTTTGTTTTGTTTTGTTTTGTTTTGGGGCCACACCCAGTGATGCTCAGGGGTTATTCCTGGCTATGCGCGCAGAAATCACTCCTGACTTGGAGGACCATAAGGGAAGCCGGGGGATCAAACTGTGGTCCATGTAGGTTAGCTTATGCAAGGCAAACGCCCTACCGCTTGCACCACTGCTCCTGCCCCATGTGATGAATCCTTGATTACACCCCACATCTTGTTCATTTGGGGTGTCTAGCACTCCAGGCCCCAGACTATTCTTTCTGAGTAACTTCTTTTTTTTTTTTTTGCTTTTTTGCTGTGACTAGGGTTAATCCTGGCTATGCACTCAGAAATCACTCCTGGCAGGCTCGGGGGACCATCTGGGATGCAGGGGATCGAACCAAGGTCCATCCTGGATCAGCCATGTCCAAGGCAAACACCCTACCGCTGTGCTATCTCTACAGCCCCTCTAAGTAACTTCTGTCCAATAAAAATAACCTTGTTTTAACAAATAAACGTAATAATATCAAACTGTTTGCGTGATTGGTTTGCCCCCTTTTTAAGGGCTGCCATCCTTGAACATTCCCCTGTGTAACCCCATAGCTCACTTATTTGAGACTGCTGAAGAGAAAATTTTCCTCCCAGAATTCCCTGTGCCCACCAGGATCCATCACCTGATCTTATTTATTTATTTTTTTATTTTTTTGGTTTTTGGGTTGTACCCGGTGGTGCTCAGGGGTTACTCCTGGCTATGTGCTCAGGCTTGGGGGACCATATGGGAGGCCAGGGGATGGAACCACGGTCTGTCCTAGGTTAGTGCATGTAAAGCAAATGCCCTACCGCATGCGCCACCTCTCTGGGGCCCCCAGGATCTGCATCTTATACCAGATTATAGGTGGGACACCAGTGCTAAGACCACAAAAAGCCCTGGATATCCTGACACATCATACACATTCATGGTCCCGAAACAAAAGAAAAATTGAACACTGGGGCCAGAGAGAAAATGCAGCAGATAAAAGTTTCTAGAAACTCCTGTGATCATTGTGGGCTGAGCAAATGTCAAAGGTTTCCCCCATTCCAAATATGTATGTGGCTTCACAACAGTGTGAATTCCAGGGGCCGGCGAGGTGGCGCTAGAGCCAAGGAAGGACCATGGTTCGATCCTCCGGCATCCCACATGGTCCCCCCAAGCCAGGGGCAGTTTCTGAGCGCTTAGCCGGGAGTAACCCCTGAGCATCAGACGGGTGTGGCCTGAAAAACCAAAAAAAAAACAAAAACAAAAACAAAACGAAACAGTGTGAATTCCCCTGCTATTATGGTCTAAATACTGAGCAAAGGCCTCCCCACATTTCTTCCATGGATTAACTGAGTCCCTCCCTATTCTCCACCCCAGGGTGTGGTCTGGATTTTTCCTATTAAAAACCCCAGGTCTCGGGGCTGGATAGATAGCATGGAGGTAAGGCGTTTGCCTTTCATGCAGAAGGTTATCAGTTGAAATCCGGCTTCCCATATGGTTCCCTGTGCCTGCCAGGAGCAATTTCTGAGCATGGAGCCACGTGCAAACCAAATACCCTACCCACTATGCTATTGCTCTGGCCCCTGATAATGCTTTTCATTCAGGCCATATTCCTAATCTCTGCCTTTTCTCCCCTATGAGCCTGTCTACCAGGATCCAACCTGGGTAATGTGTGAAGGCCTGATCAGTTTCTCTGCCCTTTTGGATTTACTTTGTTTGTTTTGAAAAGGTGTGAAAAAAAATAAAAATTAAGAACTGGAAAATAACAAATAGAAGAAAAACTCCCTAGCTCCCTGAGAACCACCTCCCTAATTTCCACTTCCCTAAACTCTCTAGGAACCACCTCCCTAACTCCCTAAAACTCCCTGGGAAACTTTCCACTTCCCCACTCCCTGAAAACTCCCCTTCCTTTGAACTAACCAACCGCCAGACAGCCAGATCTGGGCAACAATTCTCCGAAAGCCCCTAACTCACTTTAGATACGCACATGCTGTCAGGGGAAGAACAAAGATACGCACATGACCCCAGGGGCAGACACTGCCCCATCTGTTACACATGGTAAACAAAATGCCTCCTTCCTGGGCTCTGACGCATAACTTCTTCTGTGGCGGGAGATAAGGAAAGATGCCTCCTTCTTGGCAGGTGTGTTTCATGATATGTATGGTCTTTTTTTTTTTTTTTTTGGTTTTTGGGCCACACCCGTTTGACGCTCAGGGGTTACTCCTGGCTATGTGCTCAGAAATCGCCCCTGGCTTGGGGGGACCATATGGGACGCCGGGGGATCGAACCGAGGTCCTTCCTTGGCTAGCGCTTGCAAGGCAGACACCTTACCTCCAGCGCCACCTACCCGGCCCCTATGTATGGTCTTTTTACCCTATAAAAGCTTTGCTGAATTCTGGAGGGGGGCCGAATCTCCTCTACTCGACTCTGAGGTATGAGATTCGGTCCCTGCATGCTGAAGTATTAAATCCCTCGTGTTATTACAGCAAGTTTGGTCTCTGAGTCTCTGTGGGTGCGCGCATATCCTGAGCCTGGAGCGAAGTTCTTCCTGAGGGAGTTCCTTCAGTTTGTTTTTGGGTCACACCTGGTGGCACTTAGAAGTTACTCCTGGGGCCGGAGAGATAGCATGGAGGTAAGGCATTTGCCTTTCATGCCGGGTGTGACCCAAAAACCAAAAAAAAAAAAAGAAGTTACTCCTGGCTCTGAGCTCAGAAATCACCCCTGGCAGGCTAGGGGGACCATGTGTGATGCCGGGAATCAAATCACTGTCTGTCCTAGGTTGGTCACATGCAAGGCAAACACCTTACCGCTGTTGCTATCTCTCCAGCCCCTTGATTTACTTTTTGAATTTTAGTTATTCTCAATCTTAGCACAACACATTTATTTTTTTGGTGGGATTGGTGGGATTGGTGGGATTGTTGCACTGGTGACATTGTGTTTTCTTTTTATGACTGAAACCCAATTACACTCATGTTTGTAATCACGGTGTTTAAATAAAGATGATATTAAAAATTAAAAAGAATGGGGCTGGAGAGATAGCATGGAGGTAAGGCGTTTGCCTTTCATGCAAGAGGTCATCGGTTCGAATCCCAGCGTCCCATATGGTCTCCCGTGCCTGCCAGGAGCAATTTCTGAGCATGGAGCCAGGAGTAACCCCTGAGCACTGCCGGGTGTGACCCAAAAACCACAAAAAAAAAAAATTAAAAAGAATAATACATTTCTTTTTTTTGGGGGGGTCACAGCTAGTGACACCCAGGGGTTACTCCTGGTTATGCGTTCAGAAATCGACCTGGGCTTGAGGGACCTTATGGGATGCCGGGGGATTGAACCGCTGCCCCTCCTAGGTTAGTGCGCATAAAGCAAATGTCCTACCGCCTGTGCCACTGCTCCGGCCCCAATACAACACATTTCTTTTTTTTTTTTTTGGTTTTTGAGCCACACCCGGTAATGCTCAGGGGTTACTCCTGGCTATGCGCTCAGAAGTTGCTCCTGGCTTGGGGGACCATATGGGACACCGGGGGATCGAACCATGGTCCGTCCAAAGCTAGCGCAGGCAAGGCAGGCGCACCTTACCTTTAGCACCACTGCCCGGCCCCTAATACAACACATTTCTTAAGCTTTTTAAAATTTACAGCCTTAGAAAAATACATTTATTTTTTCATTGTAACTTTTTTGAGGGGGTGGTGTCATACCAAGTAGTGCTTAAGATTTGATTCCTGCTCTGCTCAGGGCTCACTGGCTAGGTTAGGGGAACATGATATGCTAGAGGTTGGACCCAGACTGGCCATGTATAAAGCAAGTGCCATATCTGCCTGGAATTGATCCAGGACTTGCAGTAAAGCTCTTATCTTTCACTCTGCAGAATCTCGCTTCCTCCCTGCAGCTACATTTCTCCTCAATAAACCAGTTGCACTTTCCAAAGCCTACTTGTCTCCAGTCCTGAGGAGACTTTGTGACATAGAGGGGTAAAAAAAAGCATAAGAACTTTGGAGAAGGCATCCGGGTGGGTTGGGAGTCTTGTCGTTTTTAGCTGCTTCAGGAGGGATTGTTTGTAGATGAACTGTGAGTGCTGATTCTGACAAGCATAGCTGTGAGTCACTCACTGGACCTTGAATTTTTCTTCTTTCTCTCCTCTAATATTCAGGACAGAGGTGGGTTTTGGGGAGGAAGGATTGGGCTGTTGTGTGTTTAACATTTTGGGCCACACTCAGTATTGCTTTTTTCAGCTCAATCTGGCTTTGTGCTCAGGTGGTTACTACCTGCAGTGCTCAATGAATAAGTGGTGCTGGGGATTGGCCCTGGGGTGTCTGTGCAAAGCCAGCATTTAAGAACCTTTCAGAATGGTGTCAGCACATCGTTTTGTGAATTGTGCTTTTTTTGAATAATGTCTGGAGCCTATCCCCCAGGGGTACCCATGAAGAGAAGGACTTTGAGTCTAGTTCCTTCTAAGATTAGAGGGAAGAGGCCTTTAGTCCCTCTAGGGCAGGGGTCTTCAAGCTTTTTAAAGTGGGGGCTGGATTATGGTCCTTTGGAGAGCTGGAGGGCTGGACTATATGAGCTACTAATTCCTAATCACACTGCACATATATAAATAAAATGAAAACCATTTATAAATAAACAGATCATGCACCAGTATTTCAATGGGAACTGTGGGCCTGCTTTTGGCTAATGAGATGGTCAATGTCCGGTTCCATATTTGTCACTGCTAGCCGTAACAAGTGATGCAAGTGGGCATCAGTTAATCTTTTTGTTTTTGTTTTTGTTTTTGGGCCACACCCGGCGGTTCTCAGGGGTTACTCTTGGCTGTCTGCTCAGAAATAGCTCCTGGCAGGCACGGGGGACCATATGGGACACCGGGATTTGAACCAACCACCTTTGGTCCTGGATCGGCTGCCTGCAAGGCAAACACCGCTGTGCTATCTCTCCGGGCCCGCAACAGTTAATCTTGATCTGGTTGGAGATTTCAGATGTTTCATTCTTAAAAAAGCCTGTTCACAGGCATAAGTGCTACCAAAGATGGTTACCATTTTGAGTGCATGGTTCCTGATATTTGGATATGTCTCAGAGGGGAGAGATGCATATAAATTCAAAAGATTACTTGGCTTAAATGCGTCTTTCAGAGAGTCACAATTCTGCAGTTCAGCCAGTTCCATTTGGTAAATTGTAAGGACATTTTCAATCTCAACAGAAAATGGGTTACGAAAAAGCTGTATGTCCTGTTCATGGAGATGAAGCTCTTTGAATCTAAATTGAAACTCCTTTTGCAACCATTCTAGTGAAGCCAGACATGTTTCCTTTGGGAATGCAACCAATGGTTTGTCCGCTGACAGGTTTTGAGTTGTTGGGAGATGACTGAAGTTTTCCTCCTGTACTTGTTTGATGAGAAGGCCTAATTTTACTTCAAATGCTTTCACATGTGATGCCATATCACAGATGAGCTTCCCCTTGCCTTGAAGTTGCAGATTGAAACTGTTGAGTAGCTCTGTTATATCTGTCAGAAAGGCAAAGTGCCATTTCCATTCTGCATCATTGAGCTCTGGTACTTCTTGGTTTTTTTGAAAGTAGAAAAGCTGGGGCCGGGTGGTGGCGCTAAAGGTAAGGTGCCTGCCTTGCCTGCACTAGCCTTGGACGGACCGAGGTTCGATCCCCCGGTGTCCCATATGGTCCCCCAAGCCAGGAGCAACTTCTGAGCGCATAGCCAGGAGTAACCCCTGAGCATTACCGGGTGTGGCCCAAAAACAAACAAACAAAAAAAAACAAACAAACAAAAAAAAAGAAAGTAGAAAAGCTGTAATCTGCGGAAGTAAGTCATAGAAATGTTTCAAAACTCTCCCTCTACTCAGCCAATGGACTTCTGTGTGGTACAGAACATCTTCATGGGCAACATTTACCTCAGATAGAAATTCCTGAAATTGTCTGTGGTTTAGTGCATGAGTTTTAATGTAATTAACACAAGATACCACAACTTTCATAACAGAGACAAAATTCAGTATAAAACCAAACAATCAAAGATAACACAGCACAAAGAAACACAAAGTAGGGCTAAAGAGATAGCACAGCAGTTATGGCATTTGCTTTGCACGTTTCTGTACTGCCACTGACTTTGTTCACCACTGACCCTGTCAATCCACAGCATCTTATATAGTCCCGGAGCCTGCCAGGAGCAGTTTCTGAGCACTGAGCCAGGAGTAACTCGAGCGCCACTGGGTGTAGCCCAACCTCCCCGCCTCCCCCAAATGACACCTAAATAAAACCCAAACAAAACCCACATGGAAATGCACTAGCAGGAAAGGACACATTGTGGGTTTTTGGGGTGGTTTTTGTTGTTGTTGTTGTTGCCGTTGTTTTTGGCCACATCCAGTGATGCTCAGGGGTTACTCCTGGCTCAGTGCTCAGAAATTGCTCCTGGCTAAGGGGACTATATGGGACGCCGGGAATCAAACCAAGGTCCGACCTGGATCAACCACGTGCAAGGCAAACACCCTACCACTGTGCTATTGCTCCAGCCCCACATTGTGGTTTTTAACAGTAAAGCGGAAAATTCTTCATCCAGAGTCAGAGATACAGACCCAGGTAAAGAGTCCGAATCACATGGTGGGTCCTGAATGAAAACAAGAGACATGGGTAGAGGCATTGGCCAGGCAATTGGGATCAGCTGCAAAATTCAAAATAAGAACTTTGTCCTGGAGCAGGGGTCTTCAAACTACGGCCCGCGGGCCACATATTGTATTTGTTTCCATTTTGTTTCTTCACTTCAAAATAAGATATATGCAGTGTGCATAGGAATTTGTTCATAGTTTTTATTTTCACTATAGTCCGGTCCTTCAACAGTCTGAGGGACAGTGAACTGGCCTCCTGTTTAAAAAATTTGCTCCACTATCCTGGAGCAACTGGATACAGGAAAGGGCACTTGCCTTGCACTTCACTGCCCCAAATTGAATCCCTGACACAATACCTGAGCTCTGCAGGTGTGATTCCTTAGTGCACAGTTAGGAGGAACCCCTTTTGGTTCTAAAAATAAATAAAAGAGTTTTTCCTCTGGTGAGGCAGGATTGAGGCTTCATGGCAGAAATCCCAAGATCAAGGGCTCCTTCCTCACCCACATCAGGGTCCATATTAGCAGGAGCTCAACCCTGGAACTCCAAGACCATTGAGCCAGGAGAAGAGAATGAGGGGGCAGGAGAGGTAGCATGGAGGTAGGGTGTTTGCCTTGCATGCAGAAGGATGATGGTTCGAATCCTGGCATCCCATATGGTCCCCTGAGGCTGACAGGAGTGATTTCTTTTTTTCTTCTTCTTTTTTTTTTTTTTTTTTTTTAAATTTTTATTTTTAATTATGAGAACAAGGGTGCAAAGTAAGAGGACAAGGTAAAGTTACAGTGGAAGGACAATCACCCATAACATAATTCTCAGAAGTCCCCTTGCTGATATATTAACTTTGAAATTTCAGCCAAAGAACATTAAGATAAATAACACAGAATCCATGTACAATTACTTTGTCCCTCAAGTCCCCAGATTGTAATACATTATAATATTTCTTAACAGTACACAAGGCAATCTAAAGCCATAAAACTTACGTAACTCCTTAAACATTACAGGCATAGTATTTTCTTACATTTCCATATACATGCATATTAGCTTAAGTTAACCTCAAATTTTAAGTGAGTTCTTTTTAAGGATTAGAGTTAAAGGAGCACAGTATGGGAGAGAGCGCATGCAGTCCCCCACTACCACAAATTACACAGTCGAGTTTCCCACATTTGGGGAAATCGCAGGGATCAGCACACACGGAGTGCAATGGGTGAGCCTTGCCCTGGGGAAACTACCTTTGTGATCATGGTATCGCCCCTGCCAGGTAAGTAAGACAGAAGTGATTTCTGAGCATAGAGCCAGGAGTAACCCCTGAGCGCTGCCAGGTGTGACCCAAAAACCAAAAACCAAAAAAAAAAAAAAACCCACAAAAAAAAAACCAAAAAAACACAACAAACAAAAGGGCTTTAAATAAGTAGCTGAGGGCCCAGAGAGATAGCACAGCGGTGTTTGCCTTGCAAGCAGCCGATCCAGGACCTAAGGTGGTTGGTTCAAATCCCGGTGTCCCATATGGTCCCCCGTGCCTGCCAGGAGCTATTTCTGAGCAGACAGCCAGGAGTAAACCCTGAGCACCGCCGGGTGTGACCCAAAAACCAAAAAAACAAAAAAAAAAAAAAAAAAAAAAATAAAGTAGCTAAATTTGTTGTCCCTGCAGGAAGCTACACCCTCCCCCCTTCACCTTCCCACACTCTCCATCACCACCCCAGCCCCTCCTAGAATTCCTTCCTGAAACACCTAGGCCTCCAGTACTCCCTGGGAGCTGAATACTCCTGTCCCTCACTCACCCTGTCTCTCACAGAGTCCATACTCCTCGCCCCTTACCCAGGGACAGGATATCACAGGGTGCAGCCCTGCACTCCTGACTCTGTGCTCAGGAATCCCTCCTGGTGGGCTTGGGTGACCCTAATGTCACCCAAGCTAATGTGGATTTTGCCAAGTCCCTCACCACATTCCTCCCAGCCAATCCTTCCTTTTATGTAAGCTAATTCAGTAGGTGGAAACAACATGTATTTACTGTGTCTATGCTGCAGCATCAAGCAAGTTTCATTCAACTAATGCTTTGATTCTTTATTCTTCGGTGTTTGGGCTACACCTGGAGGTGCTCAGAGGTTACTCCTGGCATTGTGCTCAGAAATTATTTCTGGCAGGCTCAGGCAACCATATAGGATGCTAGGTATCAAACCTGGGTTGGCTGCATGCAAGGCAAATGCTCTCTCCACTGTGCTATCACTTCAGCCCCATAAGTCAATTAGGTCCTACATTATATATTTGATTAAATATTAGAGTGTGGAACCCCATCTATGGTCTCTGCACTGCTGGGAGGATCTAATGCCCAGTGTGGGGAGAAATTGCCCATTAGTCTCACCTGAGAG
>NC_064862.1:79230257-79235257 GCF_024139225.1 Suncus etruscus | reverse complement strand
CCTGGTTTTAAGTGGCAGAGGAAGTGTGTGGGGTTCTGAGCCCCTATCCCTAAAACCATAGATCCAGACCTAGTGGCTGCTAACTCACTCCCCAAGAAACTGGGAGACTTTTATGGACAAGCCTTCACCCAGCCCTGCTCAGTTTTCCTCCTCCTCCTCCTCCTGGTCCTGGTCCTTCTTTCCTCCTCCTCCCTCCTCTTGCGCTCCTTTCTCTTCTTCCTTCTCCTTCTCTTCCTCCTGGTCCCCTGTTCCTCGCCCTCCTCCTCTTTTTTCTTTCCCTCCTCCTCCTTTTCCTCATCTTTCTCTTCTTCTTCCTTCTCCTCCTCCCTTTTCTCCCTACTCCTCCCCTTCGTCCTGTCCTCCTGCTCCTCTTCCTCCTCCTGCTCCTCCTCCTGCTCCTCCTCTTGCTCCTCCTCTCGGACCTGCCCTCGCCTCTCTCCCTCAGCTCGCCCGCCCGCCGCCTTCCCGCTCGCCCGCCCGCCCGCCCGCCCGCCCGCCCGCCGCCGCCTGCAGCCCGAGAGGAGATGAGAACCCCTTGTAGTTTTAAATTCAATGTGACAGTTTCGGAAAGAGCGGATGATGAATCTCCTATTATTGGATCAGTCTATTTGCCGCTCAATGTCTCCCTGTAATTGGAGCAACATCACTTTAAAGGTTCAGAGAGTCCCGCATTTCTGGTGAAAAATCCTCACAACACGCGGGCGAATGTTTTAAAGGGAAAATCTATTAGCGACGGACGGGCGAGGGGGCGGGGGCGGCGGGGCGCGCGCCAGCCAGCGGGGCTGCGGTCGGGGGGCTCCTGGGGGGGCCCTTCCCGGGCTGGGCCCCGCGCCCCCCCCACCCAACGCGCCCTGCACCCCGCGCACACGCACCCACCCGGGTGCCCTCCCCTCCCCGCTTGTTGTGACAGTTGCTGATACTGTTTATTGAGGTGCATGTCAGGTATAATTAGCAATCGATATGGAAAACGTTCCCCTGCACCCAGCACGCCTCTGACGTCACAGCCGATTAGCGCTTCTTATTGGTCCCAAATTCCCCGGGCCGCGGCTAATTATCGGGAGCTGGATGTTGATAAAGTAAAGCGCCGGAGCGCGGGCGAAGCATGTGTAAGGCTCCGGGTGCCTGTCGCCGCCGCCCGCGCCTCCCGCCGCCGGCCCGCCCCGGCCCGCGCCCCCGCGCCCCGCCGCCGCCGCCGCCGCCGCCGGCCCCGCCGGCCCCCCCGCGCGAGATGATGGACGGCCGCCTCCTGGAGCACCCGCACGCCCAGTTCGGGGCCTCGCTCGGCGGCGTGGTGGGCTTCCCTTACCCGCTGGGCCACCACCACGTGTACGAGCTGGCCGGCCACCAGCTCCAGACGGCCGCCGCCGCCGCCGCCGCCTCGGTGCCCTTCTCCATCGACGGCCTTCTCAGCGGCTCGTGCGCCGCGGCCGCCGCCTCGGTGGTCAACCCCACGCCGCTGCTGCCGGCTGCCTGCGGGGTCGGCGGGGACAGCCAGCCCTTCAAGCTGTCAGGTGAGTGCGATGCGTGGTCGTGGTGTGCCCCCCCCCAGGGCAGAGGAGGGGCCGCCGGCGAGGTCCCCGCGCACCGCGCAACACAGCGTGGAGAGGCGCAGAGAGGCGCGGGGCGGTGCGCCGGGAACCTTTGGATCTGGCGCGCGCAGCAGGCGGCCGGGACGTGTCTGTGTGGTGTGCGTTTGTGTGTGTGTGTGTGTGTGTGTGTGTGCGTGCGTGCGTGTGTGTGTGTGTGTGTGTGTCGGGGGGTACGGGGGTGTGCGCGGCGCACGGCTGAGGCTGAACGCGCAGCGTCCTGTGCTGCCCGCAGACTCGGGGGACCCAGATAAGGAGAGCCCCGGCTGTAAGCGACGGCGCACCCGCACCAACTTCACGGGCTGGCAGCTGGAGGAGCTGGAGAAGGCCTTCAACGAGAGCCACTACCCGGACGTGTTCATGCGCGAGGCGCTGGCGCTGCGCCTGGACCTGGTGGAGTCCCGAGTGCAGGTAAAAACCGGGGGCAGCTTCGCGCGCGCCAGGCCCGGAGCCCCCACACGCCTGGTTTTGAGCCCGCTGGCGCTATCCGGCCGACCCGGGGCTCCGGTAGGGCCGGCGTGGCAGCGAAGGCCTGCGTGGACGAAATGGGCCGTACCAGGTGCGCGGAGCGGGTGTCGCTGGAGGCGCACCGCTGGAGGGACACGGGGCAGCGGGCCGGCCGCGCTTCGGGATGGACACGCTACGCCGCGTGCTTTCCCTTCACCTCCCTCGGAAGCTCGTCTTTAGTCTGTGCTGCACCTTCCCGCATAGAGGGGAGAAGCATGGGGTTCTCCTGGCCCGACGCTGGCTCATCGTGGCCACTTTTACCCATGAATCCCAGATCGTCCCGAGGCCCCGGGGCCTCGCTCTTGCAAACGCAGCGGCTCTTAGGCGGTTTCGATCAGGACGCCTATGACTCGCGGGGCCCCTGAAGCTCAGGCGTCTCTGTCAGGCGCTCATTGGTCGTGTGGGCAGGCAGGAGCTTTGTTGGAAGAGGAATCGCGGCCTCTCCGCACCGGTGTGTCCATTGGTTTCCATCTCTCAGATGCGTCTTTGTTCTCTTTAATGTGACTTAGATATGGGAGGGGGTGGCAAAACAATCCTGGTTCTCCAGCCCCCCAAAATGGGGGACTTATCTAAAAGAGGGATGCAGTAGTGGCTCCAGACTCTGGATTCAACACCTGGGCACTATTCAGGCTGAATCTTGGCATGCAAGGCTTACTATCCTTCTCTGAAGGCTTGGAACAAAGAATTCGGCTGACCCGGAGCTCGGTGAGGGCCGAGGCCATCATGGCCTAGACTGTGCAGTGGCAGAGCTGGGCTGGGTTTCTCTGTGTCCCTAGCCCAGGGTGAAGCCCAGGGCAAGGCCTACAGAAAAGGTGGAAAGGCTGTTTCGGTAGAAAGTGGGAAAGTCTGGGCAAGGGTCTCCTGCGACTACTGCCAGGGTCTGGTCCTGGAAGAAGGTTCCAGAAGGGGTGGGCCATGGAACCACAGAGGCCCCCCCCCACCAGACCTTTCTGTATGGGAGCCCCCAGATACCGGTTGTCCAGGTTGTCCAGAGACAGGTGTGAAGGGATCCGGCCCCTCTGCCACAGACCCAGGCCTAGCCAGACGGGAAGCGACAAGTTCAGAAGTCAAAGCCAGCTGCGCCCTGCCTTCCATCTCCCCCCAACCTGATGCCAGGGTCAGGGCCCTAAACCAGGCCTGTCCAAGAAAGGGCAACCCCTGATCCCCGAGGTGAGACGTGGAGTGGGCAGCTGGCCAAAGTCCCCTTCCATGCGTCTTCTGGGCGACAAGGCGCTGGGACCCGAGGCAGGGGGAGAATCCAGTGTTGCCTTCTGTGTGGCGGAGCGCATAAGGCCCTAGCCCCCAAGTCCAAGTTCCCATCCGCCGACGCCTGACCCCCGCTTTCCTTTCCCCTGTGCGGCTGCTCTAGGTGTGGTTCCAGAACCGCCGGGCCAAGTGGAGGAAAAAGGAGAACACCAAGAAAGGCCCCGGCCGGCCCGCGCACAACTCACACCCCACCACGTGCAGCGGAGAGCCCATGGACCCTGAAGAGATCGCACGCAAAGAGCTGGAGAAGATGGAGAAGAAGAAACGCAAACACGAGAAGAAGTTGCTCAAGAGCCAGGGCCGCCACCTGCACTCGCCGGGCGGCCTGTCCTTGCACAGCGCGCCCAGCTCGGACAGCGACAGCGGCGGCGGCGGCTTGTCCCCGGAACCGCCCGAGCCACCACCGCCTGCCGCCGCCGCCGTCGCCAAAGGCCCCAGCGCGACAGCTGCGGCCAGCACCGAGCCGCCCGCGCCGGGCACTTGCGACCCCGCCTTTTATCCGAGCCAAAGAAGCGGCACCGGCGCGCCTCCCCGGCCCGGCCGCCCCGTGGACAAGGACGCGGCCCCGTGCGCTCCCGGCGCGGCGTCGGTGGCGGCGGCCTCCCTGCCCAAGGCCAGCCCGTTCAGCGTGGAGAGCCTTCTGTCCGACTCGCCGCCGCGCCGGAAAGCCGCCCCGGCCAGCGCCTCCTCGGCCGCGGGGCTGGACTTCGCGCCGGGGCTGCCGTGCGCGCCTCGGACTCTCATCGGCAAGGGCCACTTTCTGCTTTACCCCATCACGCAGCCGCTGGGTTTCTTGGTGCCGCAGGCCGCGCTCAAGGGCGCAGCGGGGCCCGAGCCTGCGCCCAAGGACGCGCCGCCCGCGCCGCCCCCTGGTTTCGCGGCCTTTCCCGGGCCCGACGCCGCCACCGTCGCCGCCACCGTCTCTCCTGGGGCTCCTGCCCCGGCGCCTTTCCGGGACGCGTTAGCCGAGGGCGGCGCCGTGGACGGCGGCGATGGTGCAGACTCGGGGGGCACCTGTCCGGCCGCCCCACCGCCCCCTCAGCTCGCGCCATCGCCGCCGCCTCCGCCGCCGGCACCGGGCCCCGGAGCGCGCGCGCCCAGCCCTGCAGGGGAACCAGGGGTCCCCGAGCCCGGGGGCGCTGGTGGCCCCTGCGTGCCCGAGGCTGAAGAGGTGGACATGGACTGAGGGGAGGGCGGCCTGGTCGTGCTTCCCGGCGGCGACTCGGCGAAAATCAGGTGATGGGCTTAGAAACAAACACTGCTTTTCTCTCTCTCTCCCCGTTTCCCTCCTTTTATTACGTTTTTAAACGAGACACAACGCTGGATCGATTCGGACCCAGACAAGTACCGCAGGCCTGGGGGTGGCCCCGCCTCCTCTCCAGGGATCAAAAAGAAACAACAACCCCCCCAGAACACTCCCCCCCCCAAAAAAAACAAAAACAAAAACCCACAACAAGAATCCTCAGCCTTGTAAAATGCAAAAATGTCTAAGAATATTTATATATGTACCATTTTTGATAAATAAAGCTGGTCAAACGCTCGTTCTCTCGGTCCATCTTTTAAGAACGGCCCAGCCCAAGCTGACCCGGCCCGGCCCGCCTCTCCCCCCTCGCTGTCCGCGCCTCTCCTCGCGGGTGGGGC